>NC_069505.1:424832017-424854292 GCF_027579735.1 Bombina bombina
GAGGCCTTCCCACCCCTATCTCCTAATGGTTTGATTTCTTACAAGTAAATGATCCTTGGCTGTCCAGTATGTGAGCCTCTGGCCTCCAGTTGTGTGAAATGATCCTTGGCTGTCCCTTAAGTGTGCCTCTGGCCTCCAGTTGTGTGAAATATATCAGTAAAATATAAGCTGAAATTTCCAGGTGAGAGTTGGGGTGGTATAGCAGATTTATCTATGCCTAGGGCAGCACAGACGTGCACAGACAATAAATAAACTCCTGACTCTGGTGCACTTTATATAATAGATAATAGATAATAGATACTTTATATATAAGCTATGACATCTTTGCACATGTTTCTGTTTCTGCATGGGGTGTAAGGTTTTTTCAGGTTTTTTCAGGTTTTTTCCTCTTTGGAAGAGCAGACGCAGGGGAGGGGAGGACGAGCCTGTGGCACAAAATGTAACCATTTACATATGGTTATGTTATTTGCTAATGACAATGATTATTCGTACACTGTGACAAATGCCACCACTGAAGAATAAATTAGTATTATCGTTATTTTCTAGACAGTTTTAGAGAAATTGTGTCACGTGCAGAATGGAGAGAATTGAGCGATTTTCGTAAGAAATTGTCTCGGCTGTAAAACTGGATTTGCAACATTTACAGCTCTTCTGGCTAAAATGATCACATTACTTGTACATTCCAGTGACCTCAACACATCCGATTTACACACATGCATACACACACATATATACACACACATACTGTATATATATATATATATATATATATATATATATATATATATATATATACACACACAAATATACACACACATATACACAGTCACACACACATACATACACGCATATACACAGGCACACATATATACACATATACCGAGTCACACACACATACATACACATATATACACATATACACAGTCACACACACATACATACACATATATACACAGGCATACATATATACACATATACACAGTCACACACAGTCACACACACATATACAGTCACACACAAACACATGCATGCACACATACAAATACATACATGCACACATACATACACACATATATGCACACATACAAATACATACACATACATGCACACATACATACACACATATATGCACACATACAAATACATACAAATACATACATGCACACATACATACACACATATATGCACACATACAAATACATACATGCACACATACAAATACATACATGCACACATACATACACACATATATGCACACATACAAATACATACATGCACACATACATACACACATATATGCACACATACAAATACATACATGCACACATACAAATACATACATGCACACATACAAATACATACATGCACACATACATACACACATATATGCACACATACAAATACATACATGCACACATACAAATACATACATGCACACATACATACACACATATATGCACACATACAAATACATACATGCACACATACATGCACACATATATGCACACATACAAATACATACATGCACACATACATACACACATATATGCACACATACAAATACATACATGCACACATACAAATACATACATGCACACATACAAATACATACATACATACACACATATATGCACACATACAAATACATACATGCACACATACAAATACATACATGCACACATACATACACACATATATGCACACATACAAATACATACATACACACATATATGCACACATACAAATACATACATGCACACATACAAATACATACATGCACACATACATACACACATATATGCACACATACAAATACATACAAATACATACATGCACACATACAAATACCTACATGCACACATACATACACACATACAAATACATACATGCACACATACAAATACATACATGCACACATACAAATACATACATGCACACATACATACACACATACAAATACATACATGCACACATACAAATACATACATGCACACATACATACACACATACAAATACATACATGCACACATACAAATACATACATGCACACATACAAATACATACATGCACACATACATACACACATACAAATACATACATGCACACATACAAATACATACATGCACACATACATACACACACATATGCACACATACAAATACATACATGCACACGTACAAATACATACATGCACACATACATACACACATACAAATACATACATGCACACATACAAATACATACATGCACACATACAAATACATACATGCACACATACATACACACATATATGCACACATACAAATACATACAAATACATACATGCACACATAGAAATACATACATACACACATACAAATACATACATGCACACATACAAATACATACATGCACACATACATACACACATACAAATACATACATGCACACATACAAATACATACATGCACACATACAAATACATACATGCACACATACATACACACATACAAATACATACATGCACACATACATACACACATACAAATACATACATGCACACATACAAATACATACATGCACACATACAAATACATACATGCACACATACATACACACATATATGCACACATACAAATACATACATGCACACATACATACACACATATATGCACACATACAAATACATACATGCACACATACATACACACATATATGCACACATACAAATACATACATGCACACATACAAATACATACATGCACACATACAAATACATACATGCACACATACATACACACATATATGCACACATACAAATACATACATGCACACATACAAATACATACATGCACACATACATACACACATATATGCACACATACAAATACATACATGCACACATACATACACACATATATGCACACATACAAATACATACATGCACACATATAAATACATACATGCACACATACAAATACACACATATATGCACACATACAAATACATACAAATACATACATGCACACATACAAATACCTACAAATACATACATGCACACATACAAATACATACATGCACACATACAAATACATACATGCACACATACAAATACATACATGCACACATACATACACACATACAAATACATACATGCACACATACATACACACATACAAATACATACATGCACACATACAAATACATACATGCACACATACAAATACATACATGCACACATACATACACACATATATGCACACATACAAATACATACATGCACACGTACAAATACATACATGCACACATACATACACACATACAAATACATACATGCACACATACAAATACATACATGCACACATACAAATACATACATGCACACATACATACACACATATATGCACACATACAAATACATACAAATACATACATGCACACATACAAATACATACATGCACACATACAAATACATACATGCACACATACATACACACATACAAATACATACATGCACACATACAAATACATACATGCACACATACAAATACATACATGCACACATACAAATACATACATGCACACATACATACACACATACAAATACATACATGCACACATACATACACACATACAAATACATACATGCACACATACAAATACATACATGCACACATACATACACACATACAAATACATACATGCACACATACAAATACATACACATACATGCACACATACAAATACATACATGCACACATACAAATACATACATGCACACATACAAATACATACATGCACACATACATACACACATATATGCACACATACAAATACATACAAATACATACATGCACACATACAAATACATACATGCACACATACAAATACATACATGCACACATACATACACACATACAAATACATACATGCACACATACAAATACATACATGCACACATACAAATACATACATGCACACATACAAATACATACATGCACACATACATACACACATACAAATACATACATGCACACATACATACACACATACAAATACATACATGCACACATACAAATACATACATGCACACATACATACACACATACAAATACATACATGCACACATACAAATACATACACATACATGCACACATACAAATACATACATGCACACATACAAATACATACATGCACACATACATACACACATATATGCACACATACATACACACATATATGCACACATACAAATACATACATGCACACATACAAATACATATATGCACACACACAAAACATTGCGCACACATATACACAAGAGGAGGTTGATGCACAACCTAGCAAATACCCCTAATAAACACTACAGCACCAAGAAAAACATTTACCTTAGCAATCTGCTTGCTGTCTGTGCAGAGCTTTCTTTTCTCACCACAAGGTAGTAGTGGTGATTAGTAAAACTGCCGCTGCTCTGAAATCTGATTCTGCTGAGCAGTAGCGGGCCCCTGAGAAACCTGTAGTTACCCCCCTGGGACAGGCTGTCGCATTCCCATAGACAGCACTGCAGTAAAAAAAAAAAAAAAAAAAAAATTATTACAACTTTTAGTTTTCTGACCTAAAAAAAAGTGTGTGTCACTACCCACTAACAGAGCTGCAGGAGTTTTCCTCATCAGCCAATAAGCTTCAATCCTATAGACCAGACACACACTTCCTGCAAGTTTCAGATAGAAAGCATTGCCTTAAAGGATTTACTTTCTGTTATAATTTTTAAGCTAAACAACTAACATATTAAAGTTAATAAACATTAATTAAAACCTACTGACCTATATTTTCTCCAAAACAAAGTTTCATAACGTTCTAAAAGTTATATCTTTTATTCGCCGATGATGTCACGTTATCCTGCCCACTATTTTCAGCACTGCATGTTCAAAATACTTAAACCAATAACTTTGTGTTTAAACCGCCATTTTGAAACCTAGGTATTGTAAACGGATTGGTACAGAGCAAATGATACCCACGGAGTGGGTTTGGAAAACAATTAAATTTGCAGACAAGATTTCTGATATACGGTAGAGATATGTTAATGAAATGCTATTGATAAAAAGCGTATTTGGGGTAGTTAGTTAGTAACAGGCATAGAAAATATTTACTTACAGTGGCCCTTTAACCCAGTGCATGAATCTACATAAAGTGATTTCTCATGGGGATGATATCAATTTGTACATTTTAATGTCTATAAAACAGGGACAGTATCCTGAAAAGGAGCTCATATAAATTATCAGCACTGATTAAGAAATCCAGTAAGTGAGGGGTTAAGCTTGGCAGGTGTGAGACTTGCTGTGGACAATTCTTTAAACAAACGAAGTCACTAACAATGAAAAGTACAGAGTTCCTGGCAGCTCCTAAACTTCCTGAACACACAGGCAAACTGATCTGTAATAATATCATGCATATTAACCCTTTCATGCTAACAGCCCAGAGACACATGTTGCTTTTTATATAAATGAATAAATAATGACATTTCTATTTTATAAGGAAATGAAGATTTGAGACAGTTTCCAACTTTTGTTCTCAAATTTACTTTATTGTAGTTTTTCAAATTGCAAATCCTTTCTGAATCATTACATTTGTATTTTTATTTCCATTTCACTTTTAATTGAGTGATTGGAATATAACTTTTATAAATGCAGATATTTTACAATTGCAAACATTTATGGATGCGAACACGAATTCGCATTTGCAATGCATGGAAGCTTTGCCCAGCATTGGGCAGCAAAGTTTAAATATATATGAATATATAAATATATATTTATGTGTTTAAATGTTTATATACACAAATGAACACGTAAATATGTATTTATATAAGCATATACATATATATTTATGTGTTTAAATGTTTATATACACAAATGAACACATAACTATATATTTATATAAGCATATACATATATATTTATGTGTTTAAATGTTTATATACACAAATGAACACGTAAATATGTATTTATATAAGCATATACATATATATTTGTGTTTAAATGTTTATATACACAAATGAACACGTAAATATGTATTTATATAAGCATATACATATATATTTATGTGTTTAAATGTTTATATACACAAATGAACACATAACTATATATTTATATAAGCATATACATATATATTTATGTGTTTAAATGTTTATATACACAAATGAACACATAACTATATATTTATATAAGCATATACATATATATTTATGTGTTTAAATGTTTATACTGTATACACAAATGAACACATAAATTATATATATATATATATATATATATATATATATATATATATATATATATATATATTTACAGCTTTAACACAGTCCCCATAGACCGCAATGTAAAGGCCCTTTTCAGTGACGTTTTTTTTCCTAACACCCCACATCCCCTCACTTTAAAACCTTATAACTGCTTTGGGCAGTTATTTTTAAATAATAAAGATGCTAGCATGTTTTATTTTAATAAATAAACCTTACATTTTATTTTGGGGGCAACTGGGGGACATTTTTTTCATTAACCAGAGATCTTATCTCTGGTTAATGAATTTGAGTGCAAAGTGCTACAATTAACCAGCCACTTGTAATGGCTGTTTATTTAACGTGTTCCTGCAAACGTCAAATTTGCCCGTTTGTGGGCGCGCAATAAATTAGTGCTCCACTTGTAACCTAGCCCTTAGTAAGTGGTGCTGTATAGTGATTGTTTTTAACATATTTCTAGCGGTTCACGTTTGCAGTGAGAGATATCATGTACTGAGCACCTCTCACGCAACTATAGATATTAAATGACAGGAACATCCACTAACAAACTGCTGGAAAATATAGGTGAAGCAATGCTGAAATAATCTGTAGATTACTAAATGCCATCAGTTCCTTATAACCACTCGCACACACATACGGTACGGCCTGTCTATAAAACTGTATTGTAATGGTCAATAAAATAAATAAGTTTCTTCCCTAGGTGCAGCCAACCAGAAACATCCCTTTGTAAACAGGACCAGTTAGTCTAACTGCACTAAAAACAAATATTTGTGCTCGTTTTGTTTTATTTAATTGTAAAATACTTTCAGTTCAAGTTTTGAAAGGGAGGCGTTGGTATTAACAAATAAAATAATGACAGCATCAGAGAGGTGGATGGGTTGTACGTTCAATATATTGTCAGAGACTGCGCTATCAGGATGAAAAGACCAGAAATTGTAGTAAAAATCAAATAAGCAAAAAATGGTCATAAATAAACCATGTCCCTGCCATAAGAACACTTTGTGTAAGAATGAAGCAAGCTCTTAAAGGGACATTCAGTTAATTAAGTAATAGATAGACTTACAGAGTGAGAGATAGATAGATAGATAGATAGATAGATAGGGGTGCCTGTGTGTGTGTGTCTATCTATGTATGTGTGTGTCTGTATGTGTGTGTCAGTATGTGTGTGTGTCTGTGTTTGTATATATATGTAAATATCAAACGTATAGAGTAAGGGATCACACTGTGTAGCATGTTGCAGGGTGATTTGGAATGCTGAGGAATGCATTCCATCTTTTCTGTGGTAAGAGGAAAACCCCACATTTCTCAGAGTTAAATTATATGAAAAACAGAAGAAAAACATAATGCATTTATATAACAGAGGTGTTTTTATGTTTGTTTTTTACATTTTAGACTGATGTTTACCAGAGAGCAAAAGCATTGCACCCCTCCTAGCAGGCAAACGGTTAACCAGGCATGAAACTTGTTTTTCCACTCCTGTTTTTAATCCAACTTAATTTAAAGATTACAGAAAAGGCAGCTCTGAAGCATTTTCAGAACCTTTTTATTTTTAAATGGGGTTGTCTCACCCAGCCAATCACAGGCTGCGAAAACAATCACATTCTTCATATACATCAGAAAGTAAATTCTTCAGCATATAATTAGTCTGTTTGTCCCACACCAATTATCTTCCAGCTGTGCATCTGATCTCTCTGCGCAAGATCAAGTGTGGGGGGGGGGGTTGTATAAATAATCTCACCACGTGCAGCTGTGGTGATTGTGGGCAAACACTTTTACACTGAGTTCCCTGCATATTGATGTCTTTTTTTATAGTAAAGTATTTACATCCTCATCACTCTCAGTAAAAAACACAAAGTGGTGATTTTACCCCATAACACACAGAGCAGTGATTTTACCCCATAACACACAGAGCAGTGATTTTACCCCATAACACACAGAGCAGTGATTTTACCCCATAACACACAGAGCAGTGATTTTACCCCATAACACACAGAGCAGTATTTTACCCCATAACACACAGAGCAGTGATTTTACCCCATAACACACAGAGCAGTGATTTTACCCCATAACACACAGATCAGTGATTTTACCCCATAACACACAGAGCAGTGATTTTACCCCATAACACACAGAGCAGTGATTTTACCCCATAACACACAGAGCAGTGATTTTACCCCATAACACACAGAGCAGTGATTTTACCCCATAACACTCAGAGCAGTGATTTTACCCCATAACACTCAGAGCAGTGATTTTACCCCATAACACACAGAGCAGTGATTTTACCCCATAACACACAGAGCAGTGATTTTACCCCATAACACACAGAGCAGTGATTTTACCCCATAACACACAGAGCAGTGATTTTACCCCATAACACACAGAGCAGTGATTTTACCTATAACACACAGTGCAGTGATTTTACCCCATAACACACAGAGCAGTATTTTACCCCATAACACAGATCAGTGATTTTACCCCATAACACAGCTCAGTGATTTTACCCCATAACACACAGATCGATCAGTGATTTTACCCCATAGCACACAGATCAGTGATTTTACCCCATAACACACAGATCAGTGATTTTTCCCCATAACACACAGATCAGTGATTTTACCCCATAACACACAGATCAGTGATTTTACCCCATAACACACAGATCAGTGATTTTACTCCATAACACACAGAGCAGTGATTTTACCCCATAACACACAGATCAGTGATTTTACCCCATAACACACAGATCAGTGATTTTACCCCATAACACACAGAGCAGTGATTTTACCCCATAACACACAGAGCAGTGATTTTACCCCATAACACACAGAGCAGTGATTTTACCCCATAACACACAGATCAGTGATTTTACCCCATAACACACAGATCAGTGATTTTACCCCATAACACACAGATCAGTGATTTTACCCCATAACACACAGATCAGTGATTTTACCCCATAACACACAGAGCAGTGATTTTACCCCATAACACACAGATCAGTGATTTTACCCCATAACACACAGAGCAGTATTTTACCCCATAACACACAGAGCAGAGGAACCTTTTAAAATTCGGTTGCTACTCAGGGGACTTTAAAAAATGGACATTTAAGTGCCCAGTATTTTTGTACTGGACTGTTCTGTTGAATAGAGGACATCCTGCAACATTATACAGCATACACAGTGCCACTGTCGCTGCCTGTCTGTGAGAAACCTGTTTAGTCAGGGTCTTATCTGCAGTTCAGATCTTTACCCCCAGGAACTGAGTGTGACTTTACTACATTTACTCAGCACATCCCTCATGTGCAGCCTTCCAGGTCTTAGCAGCATTACAGTAGCTAGGGATTACTATTAATTATTATTAGTAGTAGTAATAGAATAATAAATGTGTTGCTGCTATTAAAAGGGACACGAAAAAAATTCCTATCATTCATTAAAAAGAACACTAAGGGGCCGATTTATCAATGTCGATTTATCAATAGCCTATCATGTCCGACAGACATCCGCTAGCAGGGCGTGTCAATCAGCCCGATCGTATAGGATCAGGCTGGTTGCAGACCGCAGCCTCAGTGGCAGCGGGCCAGTTATAACTGCTGTTTTCGGCGAGCCTGAAGGCGCCTAAGTATTCAACAAGTTAAAAAAATATTTTGTTGCATGAAAACTGTTAAGGGAAAGCAGATTGTTTTGTAAGTTTGTAAACAACTGATACACAAGGGTCCTCTTGTTCACTGGCTGATATAGACAACTCCTAAAGTGCTATTGGTAGACAGTGACACGCCTCCACAAGCATGAAAGGAAAATGAGTTTAAAGGACATTAAACACTTTAAGATTTTAATATAAAATGTTTAATTACATCTAGTTAAACACAACATTGCAATTATTTATTTTGTCCCCTTTTACTGTAATTTAACTGCAAAAATTGTTGGTTTTCCAATTCCCCTGAGTTTCTATTAATTAATTGGCACTGTTGTAATTAAAGGGACATGAAACCAACAAACCTCTTGTAATTCAGACAGAGCAAACCATTTAAAAAAAACTTTCCAATTTACTTCTAATATGAAATTTGCTTTATTCTTTTTTCTTTGTTCTCTTGCTATCTTTATTCAAAAAGCAGGAATGTTAAGGAGTCAGCCCATTTTAGGTTCAGCATCCTGGATAGCGCTTGCTTATTGGTGGCTACATTTAGCAAACCAAGAAGCAAACATGACCCAGGTTCTGAACTAAAAATGGTCTGGCTCCTAAGCTTTACATTCTTGCTTTTTAAATAAAGATAGCAAGAGAACAAAGAAAATTTGATAATAGGAGCAAATTAGAAAGTTGCTTAAAATCGCTGCTCTATCTGAATCATGAAAGAAAAATTGGGGTTTAGTGTCCCTTTAAGATCGCTGCTTTATCTGATTCATGAGAGAAAAATGTTGGGTTTCACTTAGCTTTATGTTCTCATACATGTAAAAGCCTCCTCTTATCTGAACAAAAAAAGTAACTATCTAACAGGGTTGTACAATCCACACCGCCATTATTTTCACACTTTAGTGACTCATATTTGCCCTTAGTAAAATAGATTTGATAAAGTAAACCTAGGTTACAACATAGGGTGTGCTGAGTTGGACCTGACAAGATGGAACCACTGTCACTAAGCGTTCACTAGGTGTGTCCCAAGAGCTGACAATCTAACTAAATGGTATAAAAATGGAAGATTTAAATAGTTTTATGCTTTTGATTTTCTTGCCCAGATTTAAAAAGCAAACTCATAAATGACTTATTGTTATTAGCTTCCATTGTGTTTTACATGGGTTCCCTTTACAAATACAGAGGGTCTTTGACATTAGCACGGGTTGGAAGAGCTAAAGGGACCTTTGTGTATACAAATAAAACTCTCAGTTTCGTTATAGACGGTGGACCCATGCAATAGGGCCCCATTTAACAAATTGCGTTTGGATAAGATATGCAGAGAAGGGAAATCTGGCGCTTGCAAGGCAACTTTAACTTTGCTCTCCCCCCTGCTCTAGCGTAGCCAAGCGCAAGGGAACAGGTGTGAATCGTCCCAGACTAATCAGTCTAGAATGAAACCCAAAATGCTTCTTCCAAGATTCAGATAGAGCATACAATTTTAAACAGCTTTCCAATTTACTTCTATAATTTAATTTGTTTTGTTCTCTTGGTATCCTTTGTTGAAAATGATATCTAGGTAGGCTCAGGAGCTGAGCGCTATCTGCTGATTAGTGGCTGCACAAATATACCCCTTATCTTTGGTTTACTGATGTGTTCAGCTAGCTCCCAGTAATGCATTGTTGTTACTTCAATAAAGGATACCAAGAGAATGAAGCAAAATTGATAACAGAAGCAAATTGGAAAGTTGGTTAAAATTGTATGTTCTATCTGAATCATGAAAGAAACATTTTGGGTTTCATGTCCCTTTAAGATTGCTGCAGTTGCAAGTCACATGAGTAAGCCTATACCACAAGGGCATCTAATCTGCTGCATATACTTTTTGATAAACTGAGCCCTATGCCAATGCTATGATCCTGTGTCCGCCAGATATAGCAGGTGAGCTAATCACTGTCTGTATTTTTATCTGGATCAAAATAGGGGTGTTCCAGTTCCAGGACACTTTTGAAAGAGTTAAATACTAAGGACAAGATAATCTAAAAGTCTCTGGTGAGATTCTATAAGATTGCTGCCAGTCCTTCTATTTCCCCTGTGGAATGATCTAAAGCCACTTTTCTCCATAAGGGGCGTATACAGAATTTCCATATGGGAAGGAGATGCAGACATTACAAAAGTACACAATAAAATGCGTTCTTTTACATACAAAATTAATATTTCAACTTTTCTCAAAAAAATACACAGTAAAAATGTGTATTGTTACGGTGCATAAAAATAGTAATAAAACTGTTTGCCAAAAATCGTATTTCATCAAAAAATGTCAAATTTGTATATAAATTACACAGGAATAAATTGTATTAAATAAGCACTGCGTAAATTGTAATTTAAGTACACTGGATGTGCAAGAATCACACAGAAATTTGTTCTTATAAGTACAAAATACAAAGCTTAACTGTAACATTAGCGTTCCATGGCTAAAAAACAGAGGCGACTATAATATGCTATACGTAGAAAGCAGTGCAATGCGATTATTTTTTGATGCAGGATTTAATGTATAAAGAGCGCCCCCCGCTCACTGCTAAATTTACTCTACCCAACAAAGTTTCCCTTTCCAGCGATCTACATTACTTTCTATAGGAGACATCTCGCCACTCGCAGGTACTTTTTAAAGATAATTCCACAAGGTCAGCCCCTGCGAGGGTCAGCGTAAAAAAAACACGTCTGATCCGGTGAAGTTTAGATAATCGGTCCTATGGTGTTATAGAAGAGAATTTGTTTCAAAATAATCTGCTCTAAGGACAAAGAAACATTTTCTTTTCACAGTAGAATGTCGCCTTAAAATGAAAAGATGAAACTTTCTGAGCTGTAGCGTAGTACAGTGTGTCTAGATGTCCCCTGCTCACCAGCTCAGGTAAGCCTGAGGGACGGTTACTAATGAGGTAGGTGGGGCAGGCAGGTAAGTCCCTCCTCCCCCCTCCCCACACCTTGCTCTGCCTGCTCCTGATTCCAACTGTGAGACAGTTTACAGTAACCCGAGAGGAACCATGGCTGAGTCACAGATCATCTGTCTTCGGGACGACCATATCAATGAGAGGGTGACAGAGGACACGGTTAGCTTTTACTACAGTGAGGACCAAAGGAGACTCCTGGAAGCTCTGACCAAAGAAGGCTCACAGTCCTACCGAGAGCTTATCAAGAAGAAAAACCTTAAAGACTTTCTCTCCACCAGGGAACTGAATGATATCTGTTCAGGCTGGAAACCTTATGTGACTGAAAGTCCCAAAAACTCCAAACGTGGCACTAACAAGCAGGCAAAGGACAGCACAGCTTCTCTGGAGTACTGGCCAGCATTGTCCGACACGGAGATCCCACCACTGGACCTCGGCTGGCCAGAAAATGGATTTTATAGAGGGGTCAGCCAAATGCTTGTGTACACGCACCCCCCCAAGGAAAACGCTCCCACTATAAAGGCCGTATTACGGGGTCTCATACAAAACGCAAAGAAGGTACAGTAAGTCTGCCTAACACGTTTTATTCTAGATTAGGTATGTGCCTAGGGCAGCATATTCTGATTGGTAGTTCTATGGCCGGATGCCTTCTTTCTGTTTAATCTCCTATGCACCCCGAAATGTTGTATTTATTCCCTTTATTACAGATCAGTGATCACTGGTAGTATAGGGCGAAGAAGATATACCAGTGCCTAGAGCAGCACAAAAACTAAATACACCACTGCTGACACGATTAACAGAGATGAGAAGAGCAAGAGGGAGAATAAAAATAAATAAATCACATCAGAGCTGAAGAAATCTTTTTTTTTTTTGTGCATCTGAAGAACAGATTATGTTTCTGCTACTTGTGAATCTGGTGTTAAATATTAGCAGATTTATCCCAACAAAACCACCATTATTTGTAATTCTGCCAGAAAAATAGACTAAAGTTCCTTATTTTGTTTGTTTATGCCACGTTTACCTCTGCTGAAATGTTTATTCTGTGATTCCTATAGACACAGGGCCGTGGTGCTGTATGAAAAAGATATAATAGATGAATTTAACTGACTCACGTCACAGATAAAAAAACTTGTGTGTGTGACATTTGTTTAGACATGTCTAGGATCCGAGCTGTATACTCTCTATACTGAGATGTACAACACAGTGCCTACCCCCTCCTCACTAGTTTATTCACCTTAAAGGGACATGGGAGTCAAAGTAAAACTGTAATGAGTCAGACAGTGCACAACTGTTTTTTTTAAAAAGGTATTAAATTTACCTTGTTCCTTATTAATCCTTTGTTTCAATTGAGCGCCTTTGTATAAGTGCATAGTGAGGTAGTCTCAGGAGCCTGCACACATGACATGTACATATGTATAATATTGCTGTCTGGGCTGTACTTCCTCATTCAACCCCCCGCACAAACACACACACAGACACAAACACACACAGACACAAACACACACAGACACAAACACACACAGACACAAACACACACAGACACAAACACACACAGACACAAACACACACAGACACACATATACACAAACACACACAGACACAAATATACACAAACACACATATACACAAACACACACAGACACACAGACACATATACACAAACACACATATACACAAACACACACAGAGACACACACACAGACACAAAACAAACACAGACACAAATAAAACAGACACACACAAACACTCTCTGTAAGTCCCTTCACTCGCTCCCCATTCACAGCAGAATTAAATTCAAAATTCTCACCCTGACCTACAAAGCCCTCACCAATGACCTGCTCCTCGTGTCCTCTACCATCACCTCTTCTCATTCTAGACTACAGGACTTCTCTCGTGCGGCACCAACCCTCTGGAACGCACTTCCTCGCACTCTCAGACTTTGCATGATTCAGATAGAGCCTGTCCTTTTAAGACACCTTTAAATTCACTTCTATTTTCAAATGTTCTCTTAGTATCCTTTGTTGAAGAAGAATACGCACATATCCTACATTAGTGGGAGCTAGCTGCTGATTGGTGTTTGCACACAGTTGTCTCTTGTGATTGGCTAACTAGATGTGTTCAGCCAGCTGCCAGTAGTGCAATGTTGTTCCTTCAGCAAAGGATAACAAAAGAATGAAGACAATTTGATAATGGAAGTAAATTGGAAAGCTGTTTAAAGGGACACTCAGGTCAAATTAAATTTTCATGATTCAGATACAGCATGTAATTTTAAACAGTTTACTTCCATTAAAAAAAATGTGCATAGTCTTTTATATTTACAATTTTTGAGTCACCAGATCCTACTGAGCATGTGCAAGAATTCACAGACTATACGTATATGCATTTGTGATTGGCTGATTGCTATCACATGGTACAAGGGGAGTGGAAATATACATAACTTTGCAATTTGTTATAAAAAAATCTACTACTCATTTGAACTTCAGACTAAGTGCTATTGCATTGTCTTGTTATCTTGCATTTGTTGATTATGCAAATCTAATGTGTTGACTGGTCCTTTAAAATTGTATGTTCTATCCATTCCAAGTGAGTTGAAATGTTGGTGTTTCCTGTCCCTTTAACTGCTGGAAAGGCAGGCATTCTGGGTAAAACCTCTTTACTTCCTCTATCTCCAGCAGCCAAAGAACTTGCCGATATCAGCAAATGGAAGACTATAGTCCACTCCAGTTTAATGTTTATTCCCATCCCCTATCAGTCTAAAGTATTGTGCTTATCCTCACTTCGTCTGCTGGGGCACTAGCCAGTGTATCTACCAGCCTTTCTGTTACACAAATTATAATTATGGCTTTTTTTCACTGCCCCCGAGAGGCTTTAGAGGATACTGCATATTTTAGCTATGTGAACCTGCAACATTCTAACCAGTAAATGTTTGATCAATGCAGGAGGACACAGAGAACATAATATAATTTTTTTTTAAAGAGAGTTTCCAAGGGATCTATCCCTAGCCTGCAAAGGAACTGCTCACAATAAATTTACATATATATATATATAATGTATATATCAGCATTTAAGCCTTGCATTACATAAGGTCTGCACACTCAATAAATGTTTATATATGCACAGTATATATCAGTAATTAAATGCTGCATTACAAAAGGTCTGCTCACACATGAAATGTTTATATATGTACAGTATATATCAGTAATTAAGCGCGGCATTACAAAAGGTCTGCACACACAATAAATGTTTATATATGCACTGTATATATCAGTAATTAAGTACTGCATTACATAAAGTCTGCACACACAATACATTTGTATATATGCACAGTATATATCAGTAATTAAGTGCTGCATTACAAAAGGTCTGCACACACAATAAATGTTTATATAAGCACAGTATATATCAGTAATTAAGTGCAGCATTACAAAAGGTTTGCACACACAATAAATGTTTATATATGCACAGTATATATCAGTAATTAAGTGCTGCATTACATAAGATCTGTGCACACAATACATGTTTATATATGCACAGTATATATCAGTAATTAAGTGCTGCATTACATAAGGTCTGCGCACACAATACATGTTTATATATGCACAGTATATATCAGTAATTAAGTGCTGCATTACAAAAGGTCTGCACACACAATACATGTTTATATATGCACAGTATATATCAGTAAATAAGTACTGCTTTACAAAAGGACTGTACACTCTAAATATTTATATATGTACAGTATATATCAGTAATTAAAGGGTCATTAAACACCAGATTTTTCTTTGCATAAATGTTTTGTAGATAATACATTTATACAGCCCATACAGTTTTTTATTGTTTTAAAAATAGATAGTTTTGCTAATTTTTAAATAACTAATAATTGTGCTGATTTTCAGACTCCTAACCAAGCCCCAAGGTTTTAGGAGAATACTGATGTATACCTACTCCAGCTTGTTCCTGTTTGTGTAAAGAGTCTTTTCATATGCAGAGGAACGGGGAGGGGGAGTGTCTGATATTTCCCACTTGCAGTGGGTGTTCCAGTAACCTTTTAAACAGTTTTTAAACTGGAAGCTTCTAATTAAGTTTTTAAATAGTTTTATACGGGATTTCAATGCATCACAAAAAGTATGCACAGTAAGTATATATCAGTAATTAAGTGCTACATTACATAAGGTCTACACACACAATAAAGGTTTACATATGCACAGTATTTATCAGTAATTAAGTGCCACCTTACAAAAGGTCTGCACACACAATACATGTTTATATATGCACAGTATATACCAGTTATTAAGCACTGCATCACAAAAAGTATGCACACACAATAAGGGCTAGATTACAAGTGGAGCGCTAAATTATCGCCCATCCGCAAAAGGGCAAATTTGCCTGTTTGCGGTTGTGCTATAATTAATTAGCCATTACAAGTGGCTGGTTATTGTTATCACGAGCTTGCCGTAGCAATTAGTGCTTCTAAAATTAACCAGAGATCAGATATCTAGTTAATTTTATAAATCTGCCACAAATGCTCCCAAAATACAGTCTAGTGTATTTTATTAAAGGCAGTATTTTGGGGTTAAAGTTGGTGGGAAATGGGGATGTTAGAAAAAAAACGGCACTGAAAAGTACCTTTATATTGCAGTCTATGGGAACTGTGTGTTCCCAGTAAATATATATGTTTTTGCCTATACAGGTAGCCCTCAGTTTACGCTGGGGTTAGTTTCCAGAAGGAATGGTTATAAATTGAAACTGTTGTAAATTGAAACCCAGTTTATAATGTAAGTCAATGGGAAGTGAGGGAGTTAGGTTCCAGGCCCCTCTCAAAATTGGCATAAGTAACACCTAATACATTTATTTTTAAAGCTTTGAAATGAAGACTGTAAATGCTAAACAGCATTATAAACCTAATAAAATAATCACACAACGCAGAATATATAATTAAACTAAGTTAAATGAACAAAAACATTTGCTAAACAGCATTATAAACCTAATACAATAATCACACAACACAGACTTTACTTGCATTTTTCTGCAAACAGTTCTTTCTATGCATTCCAATCTGGACTGATTTATAGACAGGAAGATCTTGTTCATTGTCACATGACTGGAAAAAAAGGTTGTTATTCTGAAACGGTGCAAATTGAACCGTTGTAAACCGAGGGCCACCTGTATACATTTACAGTATGTGTAATAATGTATATAATCATATACAAAAATATTTAAACATGCTGCAATCACTACGCTACTTACTCTCTATGCTGCGCTGAAGTTCTGATGTCGTCAGAGGCCTAGTTTCCATTGAGGTGGTAAAGTTTGGAAACTGGTGGTGAAAACATTTATCTCCTTAAAAGTCTATGGAGAATTTTTATGTTACCACCAGTTTCCAAATGTTACCAACTCAATGGAAACTAGGCCTCTGACGGCATCATAATGAGGCTCCCATAGGGTCCTATGGAAGTGCGCAGTGGTATTACAAAGTGGAGCGCAAATACCACTTTTATGAAAGCAATATTTATCACTCTACTTGTAATCTGGCTCTAAATGTTTATCTATGCACGGTATATATCAGCAAATGCACTGTATATATCAGCAATTAAGCACTGCATTACAAAAGGTCTATGTGCACACAATACATGTTTATATATGCACTGTATATATCAGTAATTCATATCTGCATTTCATAAGGTCTGTGCACACAATAAATGTTTATATAAGCACAGTATATATCAGCAATTAAGCACTGCATTACAAAAGGTCTATGTGCACACAATAAATGTTTATATATGCACTGTATATATCAGTAATTCATATCTGCATTACATAAGGTCTGTGCACACAGTAAATGTTTATATAAGCACAGTATATATCAGCAATTAAGCACTGCATTACAAAAGGTCTGCACACACAATAAATGTTTATATATGCACAGTATATATCAGTAATTAAGTGCTGCATTACAAAAGGTCTGCACACAATAAATGTTTATATATGCACAGTATATATCAGTAATTAAGTGCTGCATTACAAAAGGCCTGCGCACACAATAAATGTTTATATATGCACAGTATATATCAGTAATTAAGTGCTGCATTACATAAGGTCTGTACACGCAATACATGTTTATATATGCACAGTATATATCAGTAATTAAGTGCTGCATTACATAAGGTCTGCACACACAATAAATGTTTATATATGCACAGTATGTATCAGTAATTAAGTGCTGCATTACAGAAGGCCTGTGCACACAATAAATGTTTATATATGCACAGTATATATCAGTAATTAAGTGCTGCATTACATAAGGTCTGTACACGCAATACATGTTTATATATGCACAGTATATATCATTAATTAAGTGCTGCATTACATAAGGTCTGCACACACAATAAATGTTTATATATGCACAGTATGTATCAGTAATTAAGTGCTGCATTACAAAGGCCTGCACACACAATAAATGTTTTGTAAGTGTTTCAAACGTCATAGTACAATGTCCCTTCAAGCTGTCACTTTCACAATTGTTTGCAAAACGCTGGACATTGTAGTAAGACACCTTTTGAGTTTGCTTATGTTATTTCCTGTAATTGTGGCCAGTTAGTAGTTAACCATAAATAAGTTTGTGCACTGTTCTAAACAATCACTGTGTAGTATTCTGTCAGCCAATCTGCAGAATTTTTACACATAATTACAGAATTTTATTTCCAGCAACTCGGGCAAAAACAATCAAAATAAATCATATATATTGCAATATTTTCATGAATTAAAATGAATTTATTGGGAATGACATCTTGAGTTTGATATTTAGTAATAATAACCCTGAGCTAAACTGCTTACAGAGGAGGCATTTTCTCAGAGTATCCTGTTTGTGCAAAATACTTTGTAATAAAGGTAACAAATCAGCTAGAAGATATCACATACGTGTGATGTACAGATGGAATAAACGCAGGACAGTGATCAGTTCAGTCTAGAAAAAGAAAGAAATCATTACTACTGTACGTCACATAGACCGTCTGTATTTACTGCATACAGAATGCTAGAGAAGTTTAATTTTGACTTTTACTGTCAAAATTAAACATAGGTTCCCTGTACCAGTTTTTCAAGGGGAAAAGGTCATAATTTAGATGAGTCTTAAAGGGACATGGAACTTAAACTTAAAGGGAGATTAAATATAATTCATATTATTGGTAAAGTGAGCCACACAGCTTGCAAAGACTGCCATGATGACGCAGTCATTTGTTATATATTTCATTTTTAGATTATTTTCTTTTTAATTAAAGTAAAGGGCATTAAACACTAAATAGAGTTCATGCACTTCCCTATAATCATTGGGGCTGCCATTTTGGAACCTAGGTTACACTACAGGTATCTGAAGGAGAGTTACTGCTCATGTGCAAACACATCAGCACTGGAATACAATGACAGCTAGAGAACAACATGGCGGCACCGTGGCACTCCTGACTAGAGGGAGGTGGGGAATAACCTCAACACTATGCAAATAAAATGTAGTTAATCTCACTTTAATAAACTATTAATACCTCCCTTACCTGGGGCAGCACAACTCTGCATACTGCAGTTTTCTATAGTTTAGCTACATTTCAGCAACGGAAACCAAAATAAAACAGTCAATGTAATAACAGGAAACAAACAAAAAAAAATCAATAAGAACTAGTGAATACTTAAAGTGCCATAAAACATGTTGAGATCTGTGCATATCCTAAAGAGGATAATTAAGTAAAAACAGTTTGCATAAAATAATTGTTTAAAAATTGCTGGCAAGTATTTGAAAATAATTTTCAAAAATAAGCAAAATTAGTTACACAGCCATGCTGTCTGGAGTAGTCTGATCCACCCCCTTATCAGTGTTTAGCATCAGAAACACAGGCATTGTATTACAACTAAGTTCATAGCAGATTATTTGCTTCTAGGCATGCTCCCGCAGATAATGAGTGTTAAAGTCTTGTATTCTACCAAATCAAAGGTTGATATTGATGCAGCCATAAAAGGAATTGTGTGGGGGGAGTTAGAGCTGTACAATTCAGAAACTTAAAAGAAAAGGTTAATGGCGAGGCACTGCAGTATAAATTTGTAGGTAAAGTAATTAAAGTACATATTATTATATATAAATTGGGGCAATAAAAATGTACCAAACTCTCAGCCAAAACTAAATCCAGCAGCTGATTATAAGATATCTCCTGTTTCAAATGAGGCAATGGCATCACATGACCCTCCGGAGACTGGGGGCTGACTGCTCTATACATTTACAAGAGATCTATATGTACACACACAGCTATCTAAACGCCACAAACACCTCTGATTTCATGTTCATACAGAACTCAAACCAAGGATCAAAATCTGTAGTCTCCTTAATCTTTTTTTAAATTAGAGACCATTAAGTTTATCCCTTCTACAAAGCTGGATGATTCTCCGAGCTGACGTCAGCCTTTAGCATACAGGTAGTTGCGGATATTTATTTTGGATGATGGGTTATTATGGCCCAATGTGGCTTAGTAAAAACCAAAACATGTAATTGGCTGATGCTTCTTAATTCTTATAGCAATTTAACTGATTCACAGTCTATATATAGGGGAGAGATTTTACAAATAGTATTTCTACTAGTAAATAAATATTAAAGGGACAGTGTACTGGTAATTGTTCTCTTCCCTTTGTGTTCCCAATAATCCATTTTGCCTGCTTGAGTGTATCAAATGGTTTACGAATAGCTTATTTACATTTATGAAATAGCTGCTGGGAAAGGGGTATTACAATGTTCATTTTCCATTGTTCTTTGGGCACCATGTCAAGGACAATTAAGTACATATATAAAACAGGCAATAAAAAAAAGACTGTGCAAACAAGGCTGTGTGGAAGATATGATTATCTAAAAGGGTTTCCTGACAACCTTGTTTGCACAAAGAGAGATAAATAAACTAGTTAAAACATAGCGGCGCACGTTAGTTTATAGAAACTAAAGTACTTTGCATTTATATTTATAGAAACTAAACCTTTACACTTATATTTCAATATTTAAACAACTAATACAATTGTAAAAAAAAATCTATTCTACATTTTATTCTAAGGCTGTTGAATATATATGTTTAGCATGTAGCCATCCAGTAGTGAAGGATATGTACATATTATTGTTTAACAAAGGAAACCAAGAGAACAAAGTACATTTAAAAATAGAAGTGAATTTAAAAGCGTATTCATGCTCTATCTGACTCATGCAAGTTTCATTTTGACTTTCCTGTCTATTTTTATATGCACACTTTTTGAGGCATCAGTTCCAAGAGTTCACAGTGTATGTGTACATAAGTCTGTGATTGGCTAATAGCTGTCACATGATACAGAGCTGGCAAATTAAAGACAATTTTGATTTTTTTTTTCTCTCTTTTTTTATTTATTATTTAATGGTTCTTAAGTAAATATATTTTACAGTTCTGTGTTTCT